>NC_087577.1:2477371-2479131 GCF_036250125.1 Pseudopipra pipra
GGGGTTAGGGTTAGGGTTAGGGTTAGGGTTAGGGTTAGGGTTAGGTTAGGGTTAGGGTTAGGGTTAGGGTTAGGGTTAGGGTTAGGGTTAGGTTAGGGTTAGGGTTAGGGTTAGGGTTAGGGTTAGGGTTAGGGTTAGGGTTAGGTTAGGGTTAGGGTTAGGGTTAGGGTTAGGGTTAGGGTTAGGGTTAGGGTTAGGGTTAGGGTTAGGGTTAGGGTTAGGGTTAGGGTTAGGGTTAGGGTTAGGGTTAGGGTTAGGGTTAGGGTTAGGGTTAGGGTTAGGGTTAGGGTTAGGGTTAGGGTTAGGGTTAGGGTTAGGGTTAGGGTTAGGTTAGGGTTAGGGTTAGGGTTAGGGTTAGGGTTAGGGTTAGGGTTAGGGTTAGGTTAGGGTTAGGGTTAGGGTTAGGGTTAGGGTTAGGGTTAGGGTTAGGGTTAGGGTTAGGGTTAGGGTTAGGGTTAGGGTTAGGTTAGGGTTAGGGTTAGGGTTAGGGTTAGGGTTAGGGTTAGGGTTAGGGTTAGGGTTAGGGTTAGGTTAGGGTTAGGGTTAGGGTTAGGTTAGGGTTAGGGTTAGGGTTAGGGTTAGGGTTAGGGTTAGGGTTAGGGTTAGGGTTAGGGTTAGGGTTAGGGTTAGGGTTAGGGTTAGGTTAGGGTTAGGGTTAGGGTTAGGGTTAGGGTTAGGGTTAGGGTTAGGGTTAGGGTTAGGGTTAGGGTTAGGGTTAGGGTTAGGGTTAGGGTTAGGGTTAGGGTTAGGGTTAGGGTTAGGGTTAGGGTTAGGGTTAGGGTTAGGGTTAGGTTAGGGTTAGGGTTAGGTTAGGGTTAGGGTTAGGGTTAGGGTTAGGGTTAGGGTTAGGGTTAGGGTTAGGGTTAGGGTTAGGGTTAGGGTTAGGGTTAGGGTTAGGGTTAGGGTTAGGGTTAGGGTTAGGGTTAGGGTTAGGGTTAGGGTTAGGGTTAGGGTTAGGGTTAGGGTTAGGGTTAGGGTTAGGGTTAGGGTTAGGGTTAGGGTTAGGGTTAGGGTTAGGGTTAGGTTAGGGTTAGGGTTAGGGTTAGGGTTAGGGTTAGGGTTAGGGTTAGGTTAGGGTTAGGGTTAGGGTTAGGGTTAGGGTTAGGGTTAGGGTTAGGGTTAGGTTAGGGTTAGGGTTAGGGTTAGGGTTAGGTTAGGTTAGGGTTAGGGTTAGGGTTAGGGTTAGGGTTAGGGTTAGGGTTAGGGTTAGGGTTAGGGTTAGGGTTAGGGTTAGGGTTAGGGTTAGGGTTAGGGTTAGGGTTAGGGTTAGGGTTAGGGTTAGGTTAGGTTAGGGTTAGGGTTAGGGTTAGGGTTAGGGTTAGGGTTAGGGTTAGGGTTAGGGTTAGGTTAGGGTTAGGGTTAGGGTTAGGGTTAGGGTTAGGGTTAGGGTTAGGGTTAGGTTAGGGTTAGGGTTAGGGTTAGGGTTAGGGTTAGGGTTAGGGTTAGGGTTAGGGTTAGGGTTAGGGTTAGGGTTAGGGTTAGGGTTAGGGTTAGGTTAGGGTTAGGGTTAGGTTAGGGTTAGGGTTAGGGTTAGGGTTAGGGTTAGGGTTAGGGTTAGGGTTAGGGTTAGGGTTAGGGTTAGGGTTAGGGTTAGGGTTAGGTTAGGGTTAGGGTAGGGTTAGGGTTAGGGTTAGGGTTAGGGTTAGGGTTAGGGTTAGGGTTAGGGTTAGGGTTAGGTTAGGGTTAGGGTTAGGGTTAGGGTTAGGGTTAGGGTTAGGGTTAGGGTTAGGGTTAGGGTTAGGGTTAGGGTTAGGGTTAGA
>NC_087578.1:0-41040 GCF_036250125.1 Pseudopipra pipra
TCTGCTGCTCCCCCTCCAGCTACAACGACGCCGAGACCAAATCCACGCTCATGTTCGGCCAGAGGTGCGGGCCTGGGGGGGCCCGGGGGGGTCCTGACTCCTCCTGCACCCACCTGAGCCCCCGCGGGCCCCTGTACCCCCCCGCACCTCTCTGACCCCCCTGCACCCCTCTGACCCCCCCCGTACCCCTCTCACCCCCTCTGACCCCCCCGTACCCCTCTCACCCCCCCTACAACCCCCCACACCCCTCTGACCCCCCCGTACCCCTCTGACTCCCCCTGTACCCCCCCTGCACCCCTCTGACCCCTCCTACAACCCCCCGCACCCCTCTGACCCCCCTGTACCCCTCTGACCCCCCCTGCAACCCCCTGCACCCCTCTGACCCCTACATACCCTCTGACCCCTCCTACAACCCCCTGCACCCCTCTGAACCCCCGGACCCCTCTGACCCCCCCTGTACCCCTCTCACCCCCCCTACAACCCCCTCCACCCCTCTGACCCCCCCCCCGGGCTCCCTGTACCCCCCCGCACCCCTCTGGCCCCCCCAGCCCCCCCCTGCTCTGCCCCTGCAGCCCCCGAGGCCCCCCAAATCCACGCTCATGTTCAGCACAGGCTGGGGGGGGGGGGGGGCTGGGAGTGGGTCCTGAACCCCCCTGAACCCCCCTGAGCCCCCCGAGTCCACGCTCATGTTCGGGAGAGATGAGGCTTGGGGGGGCCCAGCTGCTCCCCCGCTGCACCCCAATGGACCCCAATGTCCCCCAATGTCCCCCAGTGTACCCCAATGTCCCCAATGTCCCCCCAATGTCCCCCAATGTCCCCCAGTGTACCCCAATGTCCCCAATGTCCCCCAATGTCCCTAATGGACCCCACTGCACCCCAATGTCCCCCAATGTCCCCTAATGGACCCCAGTGTCCCCCAATGTCCCCCAATGTCCCCAAATGTCCCCCAATGCACCCCAATGCACCCCAATGTCCCCAGTGTCCCCCAATGTCCCCCAATGTCCCCCCAATGTCCCCCCAATGTCCCCCAGTGTCCCCCAATGTCCCCAATGCCCCCCCATGTCCCCCAATGTCCCCAATGTCCCCCAATGTCCCCCCAATGTCCCCCAATGTCCCCCAATGCCCCTCACACCCCACTGCACCCCCTGCTCCCGAGGGCACCCTGGGGGCTCAGTGCCCCCCACCCATACCCCAAGAGCACCCCAAGAGCCCCCACTGCACCCCAAGTGCCCCCCCTGCCCCACAGGGGGTTAAAGGGGCTGCGCTGGGACCCCGAGATACAGGACAGGAGTGGGGGGAGGGTGAACCCGCTGGGGGGTCTGTGGTGACCAGGGGGGCACTGAGGGGTCCCAGTTTGGGGTCTGTGGTGCCCGGGGGGGCACCGGGGGGTCCCAGTTTGGTGTCCGTGGTGACCCCCGGGGGGCGGGTGTGTCCCAGTTTGGGGTCTGTGGTGACCAGGGGGGCACTGGGGGGTCCCAGTTTGGGGTCTGTGGTGCCCGGGAGGGCACCGGGGGGTCCCAGTTTGGTGTCTGTGGTGATCCCGGGGGGGGTGGGTGTCCCAGTTTGGGGTCTGTGGTGACTGGGGGGTCCCAGTTTGGGGTCTGTGGTGACTGGGGGGTCCCAGTTTGGTGTCTGTGGTGACTGGAGGGTCCCAGTTTGGTGTCTGTGGTGACTGGGGGGTCCCAGTTTGGGGTCTGTGGTGACCCCGGGGGGGTTAGGTGTCCCAGTTTGGGGTCTGTGGTGACTGAGGGGGCACCGGGGTGTCCCAGTTTGGGGTCTGTGGTGACTGGAGGGTCCCAGTTTGGGTTCTGTGGTGATCCAGGGGGGTGGGTGTCCCAGTTTGGCTCTGTGGTGATCCAGGGGGGTGGTGTCCCAGTTTGGTGTCCGTGGTGGCCGGGGGGGGGGGTCCCAGTTTGGGGTCTGTGGTGATCCCGGGGGGTCCCAGTTTGGGGTCTGTAGTGATCCCGGGGGGTCCCAGTTTGGGGTCTGTGGTGACCCCGGGGGGTGGGTGTCCCAGTTTGGTGCCCGCGGTGCCCGGGGCAGGGCGGGGGGTCCCAGTTTCGGGTGCCCCCCCAGGGCCAAGACCATCAAGAACACGGCGTCGGTGAACCTGGAGCTCACGGCCGAGCAGTGGAAGAAGAAGTTCGAGAAGGAGAAGGAGAAGAACAAAGCGCTGAGGGAAACCCTGGGCGCGGCTGGAGGCGGAGCTGAGCCGCTGGAGGAGCGGTGAGGGGGCACGGGGGGCACCCCGGGCATGGGGGGCACCCCGGGCATGGGGGGCACCCCGAGAGTGAGGGGGCACCCCGAGACTGGGGGGGCACCCCGAGACTGGGGGGGCACCCCGGGCATGGGGGGCATCCCGAGACTGGGAGGGGCATCCCGAGAGTGAGTGGGACAGCCCGGGCATGGGGGGCACCCCGGGCATGGGGGGGCATCCCGGGCACGGGGGGCATCCCGAGACTGGGGGGGCACCTCGAGACTGGGGGTGGAAAACGAGACGGGGGGGTACCCCGAGAGTGAGGGGGGACAGCCCGGGCGTGGGGGGGACACCCTGAGACCAGGGGGGGCACCCTGAGACTGGGGGGGCACCCCGGGCATGGGGGGGGGACACCCCGAGACGGAGGGTCACTCTGAGAGTCAGGGGGCACCTCGAGATTGGGGGTGCACCCCGAGACCAGGGGGACACTCCGAGACTGGGGGGGCACCTCGAGACTGGGGAGGCACACTCGGGGGGGCCACTGGCAGACCCCCCACACCCGGGGGGCCACCCCGAGGCCCCGGGGGGACCCCCCGCCCCCCGAGGGGGGACTGAGGCCGCGCCCCCCCCCAGGCGAGGCGGTGCCCGAGACGGAGCAGCTGAACGAGGCGGAGACCGAGCCCGGGCCGGGGGAGGGGCCGGGGGAGGGCCCGGGGGGACCCCCCGAGGAGCCCCCCCTGAACGACAACAGCTCCTCCATCGTCATCCACATCTCGGACGAGGAGCGGCGCAAGTACGAGGAGGAGATCCGCAAGCTCTACAAGCAGCTGGATGACAAGGTGGGCACCCCCCGGCCCCCAGAGCCCCCCCGGGGACCCCCCGGGGACCCCCCGGACCTGCCAGGGACCCCCCGGGCCCCCCGAGCTCCCCAGGACACCTGAGGAGCTCCCGGCACAGCCCAGGGACCCCCGGGAGCTCCTGACAGGATCCAGCCCCCCCCCAACCCCCCCGAGCCCCCTCCCCCACCCCCAGAGCCCGGGGGGACCCGGGTGGACCCTCCTGTGCCCCCCCAGGACGACGAGATCAACCAGCAGAGCCAGATCATGGAGAAGCTCAAGCAGCAGATGCTGGACCAGGAGGAGGTGAGGGACCCCCCAGAGCCCCCACCCCGTGTCCCCCCCTCTGTTTGACCCCACCCAGACCCCCTGGGACCCACTTGGACCCCTCTGGGACCCCACCCAGACCCCCCAGACCCTCCCACCCTGAGTGCCTGAGACTCTCCAAACTCTGACCTCTGGGACCACCAATGTGCCCCCCCACCCCATTCCTCTAGGACCCCACCATGGCCCCATGACCCCTGTGCCCCGCCCCCCCTACCCCTCTGGGACCCCCCTGTGACCTCTCATGCCCCCCTGTGCCCCCCCCACCCCTCTGGGACCCCACCATGGCCCCATGACCCCTGTGCCCCGCCCCCCCTACCCCTCTGGGACCCCCTTGTGACCCCTCATGCCCCCCTGTGCCACCCCCACCCCTCTGGGACCCCACCATGGCCCCATGACCCCTGTGCCCCCCCCGCCCATCTGGGACCCCACTATGACCCCTGGAACCCCAGTGCCACCCCTACCCCTCTGGATGCCACCATGGCCCCGTACCCCCTGTGCCCCCCCCCGCCCCTCTGGGACCCCACCATGACCCCATGACCCCTCTGGGACCCCACTATGACCCCTGTGCCCCTTGTGCCCCCCTCCTGCCCCTCAGACCCCATTATGGCCCTTGGAACCCCAGTTCCCCCCCCATGACCCCTCTGGGACCCCACCATGGCCCCGTACCCCCTGTGCCCCCCTCCTGCCCCTCTGGGACTCCACTATTGCCCCATGACTCCTCTGGGACCCCACCATGGCCCCGTACCCCCTGTGCCCCCCTCCTGCCCCTCTGGGACTCCACTATTGCCCCATGACCCCTCTGGGACCCCACCATGGCCCCGTACCCCCTGTACCCCCCTCCTGCCCCTCAGACCCCACTATGGCCCCCCCTGTGCCCCCCCTGCCCCTCTGGGACCCCATTATGGCCCCGTGACCCCCCCCGTGACCCCCCGTGCCCCCGTACCCCGGTGCCAGGTGCTGGCCGCAGCCCGGGGCGGTGGCGAGGCCGCGCGCCGGGAGCTGGCGGCGCTGCGGGCGGAGCACGGGGCCGCGCGCGCCGAGGTGACCGAGGTGCTGGCGGCGCTGGAGGAGCTGGCGCGGAGCTACGACCGCAAGGCACAGGAGGCCGAGGACACCGGGAGGCACAACCGGCGCCTGGCGGACGAGCTGGCACGGACTGAGGTGGGCACCGCACCGGCACCGGCACCGGCACCGGCACCGGCACCGGCACCGGCGGGGACACGGCAGGGATGGGGGGACACAGCAGGGATGGGGGGACACAGCAGGGATGGGGGGAACCCAACGGGGAACCCAACGGGGAACCCAACGGGGTCTGCTGGGAACCCAACTGGGAACTGAACAGGGAACCCAACGGGGAAACCAACAGGGAACCCAATGGGAAAACCATTGGGGAAACCAATGGGATCTGCTGGGAACCCAACTGGGAACCTGAAAGGGAACTCAGTGGGGAAACCCAACAGGGAACCCAACAGGGAAACCAATGGGGTTTGCTGGGAACCCAACAGGGAACCCATCTGGAACCCATCTGGGAACCCAACAGGGAACCCAACTGGGAACCCAACTGGGAACCCAACAGGGAAACCCAGCAGGATCCTACTTGGGAACTCAGCGATGGGGAACCCAACTGGGGACCCAGTGGGGTCTTCTGGGAACCCAACTGGGAACCCAACTGGGAACCCAATGGGGAACCCAGCTAGGAACACAACAGGGAACCCAACAGGGAAACCCAATGGGATCCTACTTGGTTACTCAATGGGGAACCCAACGGGGAAACCAACGGGAAAACCAGTGGGGTCTTCTGGGAACCCAACTGGGAACCCAACGGGGAAACCAACAGGGAAACCCACCGGGATCCTACTTGGGAACTCAATGGGGAACCCACTGGGAACCCAACAGAGAACCCAACAGAGAACCCAGTGGGGTCCTTCTGGGAACTCAACTGGGAACCCAACGGGGAAAGCAACAGGGAAACCCAGTGGGGTCTTCTGGGAACCCAATGGGGAACCCAACAGGGAAACCCAGTTAGGAACCCAATGGGGAACCCAAAGGGGAACTCAAAGGGGTCCTTCTGGGAGCCCAACAGGGAAACCAACGGGGAAACCAATGGGATCTTACTGGGGAACCCAATGGAGAACCCAATGGAACACCCAATGGGATCCTACTGGGGAACCCAATGGGGAAACACAGCGGGGCAGGGGGTGCTGGCCCAGGGGGTGCCCAGGAGGTGTTGTGGGGGTGCCCCTGGATCCCAGTGCCCTGGAGGTGCTGGGTGTGGAGGTGCCCCTGGATCCCAGTGCCCTGGAGGTGCTGGGTGTGGCAGTGCCACTGTCCCCCAGTGCCCGGGAGGTGTGGGGGTGCCCGGGGGTGCCCTCGGGGGGTGCTGGGCGCGGTGCCCCCCCGGTGCAGCCCCGTGGGTGCCGCAGGCCACGACGCTGTCGCTTGGAGTCGGAGCTGTCGCGGGCGCGGGAGCTCGGGGGGCAGCAGCGGCGCCGGGCGGCCGAGGTGCTCAACGGGCTCCTCAGGGACCTCAGCGAGCTCAGCACCCTCGTGGGCAGCGGGGACATCAAACTGGTGAGGGGGCACTGGGGAAGGGCACTGGGTTACGGGGACATCAAACTGGTGAGGGGGCACTGGGGAAGGGGGCATCACACTGGGGAGGGGACATCAAACTGGGGAGGGGCACTGGGTCATGGGGACATCAAACTGGTGAGGGGGCACTGGGGAAGGGGGCATCACACTGGGGAGGGGGGCATCACACTGGGAGGGGACATCAAACTGGGGAGGGGGCATCACACTGGGGAGGGGGGGCACTGGGTCATGGGGACATCAAACTGGGGAGGGGGCATCGCACTGGGGGAGGGGGCATCACACTGGGGAGGGGGGCATCACACTGGGGAGGGGGCATCAAACTGGGAGGGGCACTGGGTCATGGGGACATCAAACTGGTGAGGGGGCATCGCTCTGGGGAGGGGTACTGGGTCATGGGACATCAAACTGGTGAGGGGGCATCACACTGGGGAAGGGATATCACACTGGGGAGGGGGCATCACACTGGGGAGGGCACTGGGTCACGGGAGCGTCAAACTGGTGAGGGGCACTGGGGACACTGAACTGGTGAGGGGACAGGGGGGGACATCAAACTGGTGAGGGCAGCACAGGGGCAGAGGGGGGGCACTGCTGAGGGGCACTGGGGTTTGGGGTCACAAGGAGGGGTCTGTGCCATGTGGGACCTGCCCCTGCCGTGCCCTGCCCATGGGCAGGGTGTGCCCGTGCAGTGCAGTGTCCACGCCCTGCCCATGTGGTGCCTGTGCCACACCACACGTGTGTCCTGTGCCCGTGCCGTGTCACATCATGTGTATGTGTTGTGCCCGTGCCGTGTCGCATGTGTGTGCTGTGCCCGTGCCATGTCACACCCATGTGTGTGCTGTGCCCACGCCATATCCACACCATTCCCTGCCATGCCCTGCAGTGCCCATGTCACCCCCATGTATGTGCTGTGCCCATGCCATGTCACACCCTGCATGTGCTGTGCCCGTGCCATGCCCTGCAGTGCCCGTGCCATGTCACACCCTGTGTGTGCAGTGCCCGTGCTGTGTCCTGCAGTGCCCGTGCCATGTCACACATGTGTGTGCAGTGCCCGTGCCATGTCACACATGTGTGTGCTGTGCCCATGCCATGTCACACCCTGTGCCCGTGCCATGTCACACGTGTGTGTGCAGTGCCCGTGCTGTGTCCTGCAGTGCCCGTGCCATGTCACACATGTGTGTGCAGTGCCCGTGCCATGTCACACATGTGTGTGCTGTGCCCATGCCATGTCACACCCTGTGCCCGTGCCATGTCACACGTGTGTGTGCAGTGCCCGTGCTGTGTCCTGCAGTGCCCGTGCCATGTCACACCCTGTGTGTATGCTGTGCCCATACCATGCCACATGTGTGTGCTGTGCCCGTGCTGTGTCCTGCAGTGCCCGTGCCATGTCACACCCTGTGTGTCCTGTGTCCCTGCAGTGCCCGTGCCATGTCACACCCTGTGTGTGTGCTGTGCCCATACCATGCCACATGTGTGTGCTGTGCCCGTGCCATGTCACACCCTGTGTATGCCACCCCCGTGCCAGGCTCTGCTGTGCCACGTGCCCCTTGTGCCGTGCCATGGCCACACGTGTGTATGTTGTACCTGTGCCACACCGTGTCACGTGTGCCCGTGTGCCATCCCTGTGCCTGCTGCCCTGTGTCCCCACACCCTGCCTGCCACACCTGTGCCACACCTGCCGAGCCCTGTGCCCCTGCCACGCCCTACCTGTGCCCCCTGTGCTGCATTCCCGTGCCATCCCTGTGCCCACTGACCCTCATGCCCCTGCTGTGCTGTGCCTGTGCCCACTGACCCTGTGCCCTCCTGTGCCCTCCTGTGCCCACTGACCCTGTGCCCTGTGTACCTGTGCCCACTGCCCCTCATGCCCCTGCTGGGCCGTACCTGTGCCTGCTGACCCCCATCCCCACCCGTGCCCACTGACCCTCAATCCCCCCCACTCTGTACCCGTGCCCGCTGACCCCCATGCCTGCTGAGCCTGTGCCCCCCCAATGCCATACCCATGCCTGCTGACCCCCGTGCCCACTGACCCCCAATCCCCCCCAGTCCCTACCCGTACCCACTGACCCCCCTGCCCGCTGACCCCCGTGCCCACTGACCCCGTGCCTGTCATGCTGTACCCGTGCCCACTGACCCCCAATCTCCCCCGATCTGTCTCTGTGCCTGCTGATCCCATGCCCACTGACCCTTGCGCCCACTGAGCCCATACCCCCTATGCTGACCCTGTGCCCACTGAGCCTGTGCCCCCTATGCTGATCCCCGTGCCCACTGACCCCGTGCCTGCTGACCCATGCCCCCCATGCTGACCCCCGTGCCCCCCAGTCCATGCTCACTGACCCCCGTGCCCCCCATGCTGCCCCCATGCCCCCCACACTGACCCCATGCCTGCTGCCCCGTGCCCCGGCAGCCGGTGGAGGTGAGCGGGGCGATCGAGGAGGAGTTTGCGGTGGCGCGGCTCTACATCAGCAAGATCAAGTCGGAGGTGAAGTCGGTGGTGAAGCGCTGCCGGCAGCTCGAGGGGCTGCAGGTCGAGTGCCACCGCAAGCTCGAGGTCACGGGCCGGGAGCTCTCCTCGTGCCAGCTGCTCATCTCACAGGTCAGCGGGCACCCGGCCTCGGGGGCACCACGGCTCGGTGGCCCAAGGGCTCGGTGGCCCCAGGGTTCGGTGGCCCAAGGGTTTGGTGGCCCCACGGCTCGGTGGCCCAAGGGTTCGGTGGCCCCAGGGTTTGGTGGCCCAAGGGTTCGGTGGCCCAAGGGTTTGGTGGCCCAAGGGTTTGGTGGCCCCAGGGTTTGGTGGCCCCAGGGTTTGGGTGGCACCGTGGCTTTGGTGGCCCAGGGTTTGGTGGCCTGAGGTTCAGTGGCCCCAGGGTTTGGTGGCCCCGGGGGTTCGGTGGCCCCACGGTTTGGTGGCCTGGGAGTTCAGTGGCCCCAGGGTTTGGTGGTCCCAGGGTTTGGTGGCCCCAGGGTTTGGTGGCCCCGGGGGTTCAGTGGCCCAGGGGGGTCCGGTGAGGTTTGGTGACCTGGGGGGTTGATTGTCCTGGCGGGGGGTGGTGGCTCTGGGGGTGGCAGTGAGAGTGTCAGTGGAGGGGTCCCTGGAGGGGTCCCTGGGGGTGCAGGGGGGTGTCAGTGGGGGGGCCATGGAGGGGTCCCTGGGGGTGCAGGGGGGGTGCCCCCGGGGGTGTTGGGTGCGAATTGCCCCGGGGGGTGCCAGGTCGGGGGTGTCCCTCGGGGGCAGTGGGGGTGTCAGTGAGGGTGTTGGGGGGTGTCCCTGGGGGTGTTGGGGGTGTCAGTGAGGGTGTTGGGGGGTGTCCCTGGGGGTGTTCCCGGGGGTGTTGGGGGTGCCCCGGGGGTGCTGGGTGGGCAGTGCCGGGGGGTACCGGGGGTACAGCGGCCCTGGGGTGTTGTGGGGGTGTCTGACGTGAGAGGGGTGTTGGCGGGAGGTGCCCGGGGGGTGCCCGGGGGGTGTCAGAAAGATGTCGAGGGAGGGTGCGGGGACCGACCGGGGGTGCCCTCCCGTGTGCTGGGGGTGCCGGTGCCGAGGGGGTTCGGAGGGGGTGCTGGAGGTGCCGGGGGGTGCCGGGGGGGTGCCGGGGGTGCGGGGGTACGGGGGTACGGGGGTGCCGGTTCGGTGCTGGAGGTGCCAGGGGGTGCCGCGCTGGTGCCGGGGGTTGCCGGGGGGTGCGGTGCCCCCCGGGCAGAGGCTGAGGGGGTGCCGGTGCCGGGGGGTGCCGGGGGGGTGCCGGGGGGTGCCGGGGGTGCGGTGCCCCCCGGGTGGGGACTGAGGCGGTGCCGGTGCCGGTCCCGGTGCAGCACGAGGCGAAGATCCGCTCGCTCACCGAGTACGCGCAGAGTCTGGAGCTGCGCAAGAGGCACCTGGAGGAGGCGCACGACGCGCTCGGGGAGGAGCTGGCGAGGCTGCAGGCGCAGGGTGGGGGGCTCGGGGGGCTCAAGGGGCTCGGGGGGCTGCAGGGGCAGGGTGGGGGGCTCGGGGAGGAGCTGGCGAGGCTGCAGGCGCAGGGTGGGGGGCGCGGGGGGCTCGGGGGGCTGCAGGAGCAGGGTGGGGGGCGCGGGGGGCTTGGGGGGGCTGCAGGCGCAGGGTGGGGGGCTCGGGGAGGAGCTGGCGAGGCTGCAGGCGCAGGGTGGGGGCTTGGGGGGCTCGGGGGGCTGCAGGCGCAGGGTGGGGGGCTCGGGGAGGAGCTGGCGAGGCTGCAGGCGCAGGGTGGGGGGCACGGGGGGTGCAGGCACAGGGTGGGGGGCGCGGGGGGGGTTGGGGGGCTGCAGGCGCAGGGTGGGGGCGCGGGGGACTCGGGGGGCCGCAGGCGCAGGGTGGGGGCGCGGGGGGCCGCAGGCGCAGGGTGGGGGCGCGGGGGGCTCAAGGGGCTCGGGGGGCTGCAGGCGCAGGGTGGGGGCGCGGGGGGCTTGGGGGGCTGCAGGCGCAGGGTGGGGGGCGCGGGGGGAGTCTGAGGGCACAGAGGGCTCGGGGGGCTCGGGGCAGCGTGGGGGTGGCACAGGGAGCTCGGGAAGTGGGGGGGCACGGGAGATGGGGGGGACACAGGGGCTGGAGGGGCACGAAGGGCTGGGGAGGGGCTGGAGGGGCTCAGGGACCTTGGGGGGGGCACAATGGGACTGAGGGGGCCGGGGGGGTCCCTGCCTCGCCCCCCCAACGCCCGCTGGGCCCGCAGAGGCCGCTCAGGGGGTGGCCCGGAAGCAGCGGGAGCAGGATGAGACCCCGGACACCGACGAGGTCAAGGTGAGGGGGCGAGGGGGGCACAGCACCCACCCCCGGGGGCACGGGGGGGTTCAGGGGGGGCACAGCACCCCCGGGGGCACGGGGGGGGTTCAGGGGGGCACAGCACCCACCCCCAGGGGGGTTCAGGGGGGCACAGCACCCCCGGGGGCACGGGGGGTCCAGGGGCCCTGAGGGGTCTGAGGCTCTCGGGGCAGGGGGGAAGTTGGGGGTTCTTGGGGCACATGGGATGTGCCAGAGGTGGGGGGGGTCCCCTGGGTGCTGAGGGGTGCTGGGTGTCCCCGGGGTGCTGGGACGTGCTGGGACGTGTTGAGGGTACCAGGAAGTGTTGGGGGGTGGGTGTGCAGGGGCCTCAGGAGGTGTTGGGGTCCCTGGGGACTGTTGGGGTCCCGGGGTGTCCCTGGGGGGTGTTTGGGTCCCAGAGGGTGCCCAGAGGGTGTTGGGGTGCCTGGGGGATGCCCGGGAGGTGTTGGAGTCCCAGAGGGTGCCTGGGGGGTGTTGAGGTCCCTGGGGGCTGTTGGGGTCTGTGGGGGTTCCCGGGGGGGTGTTGGGGTCTCTGGGGGTCCCTGGGCACTGTTGGGGTCCTGGGGTGTTTTGGGGTCTCTGGGGGGTGTTGGGGTGCCCGGGGGTGCCCGGGGGTCCCGGGGGTCCCGGGGGTGCCGGGTGGTGGCTCTGACGGGGGTCTCAGGCGGCGCTGGAGCTGCAGCTGGAGAGCCAGCGCGAGGCTCAGCACAAACAGCTCGCGCGGCTCCGGGACGAGGTCAACGAGCGGCAGAAAACCATCGACGAGCTGCGCGAGTGAGTGACCTCAACATGACCCCGACCCCTGACCCCTGACCCCGCCCTGGCCCCACCCTGACCCCTGATCCTGCCCTGACCTCTGGCCCCACCCTGACCCCACCCTGACCCCTGACCCCGCCCTGACCCCACCCTGAGACTGACCCCACCCTGACCCCTGACCCCGCCCTGACCCCACCCTGAGACTGACCCCACCCTGACCTCTGATCCTGCCCTGACCCCACCCTGAGAGTGACCCCATCCTGACCCCTACCCTGACCCCTGACCCCACCCTGAGAGTGACCCCTACCCTGACCCCTGACGCCACCCTGAGAGTGACCCCACTCTGATCCCTGACCCCCCGAGACTGTGTTGGTGTGTCCGTGTGCCCATGTGTCTGTCTGTCCTGACCATGTCCGTGTGTCCATCTGTCCATCCTGACCATGTCCGTGTGTCCATCTGTCCATCCTGACCATGTCCTTGTGTCCGTGTGTCCGTGACCGAGTCTCTGTGTCCGTGTGTCTGTGTCCATGACCGTGTCCATGTATCCGTGTGTCCGTGTGTGCGTGACCCTGTCTGTGTGTCCCTGTGTCTGTCTGTCCATCCTGACCGTGTCCGTGTGTCCGTCCTGACCGTGTCCATGTGTCCCTCCTGACCGTGTCCATGTGTCCGTGTGTCCATCCTGACTGTGTCCGTGTGTCCATGTGTCCGTGTGTCCATCCTGACCGTGTCTGTGTGTCCGTGACCGTGTCCGTGTGTCCGTCCTGACCGTGTCCATGTGTCCATGTGTCCATGTCCATCCGTGACCGTGTCCGTGTGTCCATGTGTCCGTGTGTCCGTGTGTCCATCCTGACCGTGTCCATGTGTCCGTGTGTCTGTGTGTCCATCCTGACTGTGTTGGTGTGTCCCTCCTGACCGTGTCCGTGTGTCCGTGACCATGTCGGTGTGTCTGTCTGTCCGTCTGTCCATCGTGACCGTATCGGTGTGTCGGTGTGTCCTCCTGACCGTGTCCGTGTGTCCGTGACCGTGTCTGTGTGTCCGTGTGTCCGTGACCGTGTCTGTGTGTCCGGCACAGCCAGAAGCAGAAGCTGGAGCTGGAGCTGGAGCGGCTGCGGGCGGAGCACGAGGCTCTGCGGGGGGAGGAGCGAGCCAAGGCCGCGCGGCTGCAGGAGCTCACGTGAGACCCCCTGACCCCCCTGACCCCCCGGGACCCCCCGGGACCCCCCGGGACCCCTGACACCCCCTGACACCCCCTGACACCCCCTGACACCCCCTGACCCCCCCTGACCCTCCAGCGACCTCCCGGCCTTGGAGTGATCCCCTATCCTTAGAGTGACCCCCCATCCTTAGAGTGACCCCCCCATCCTTAGAGTGATCCCCCATCCTTGGAGTGACCCCCCATCCTTGGAGTGACCCCCCAGCCTTGGGGTGACCCCCCAACCTTGGAGTGACCCCCCATCCTTAGACTGACCCCCTATCCTTGGAGTGACCCACCAGTGACCCCCCAACCTTGGAGTGACCCCCCAACCTTGGAGTGACCCCCCATCCTTAGAGTGACCCCCCCAACCTTAGAGTGACCCCCCAACCTTGGAGTGACCCCCCCAACCTTGGAGTGACCCCTCAACCTTGGAGTGACCCCCCATCCTTGGAGTGACCCCCACAACCTTAGAGTGACCCCCCATCCTTGGAGTGACCCCCCATCCTTGGAGTGACCCCCCCACCTTGGAGTGACCCCCCTGTCCTTGAAGTGACCTCTCTGTCCTTGGAGTGACCCCTCAATCTTGGAGTGACCCCCTATCCTTAGAGTGACCCCCCATCCGTTGAGGTGACCCCCCATCCTTGGGGTGCCCCCCCATCCGTTGAGGTGCCCCTCCCATCTCAGGGGTGCCCCCCCATCCCTTGGGGTGGCCCCCCCCATCTCAGGGGTGCCCCCCCATCCTTGGGGTGCCCCCCCATCCTTGGGGTGCCCCCCTTGCACTGACCCCCCCCCAGGCTCCTCCACGAGCGCCACGAACAGTCCAAGCAGGACCTCAAGGGGCTGGAGGAGACCGTGGTAGGTGGGGGGGGCTGGGGGGATTTGGGGGGGGGTCTTGGGGGTCTGGGGGTCTCCCTGCCCCCCTCACCCCCCGCCCCCCCAGGCCCGTGAACTCCAGACCCTCCACAACCTGCGCAAGCTGTTTGTTCAAGACGTCACGACTCGAGTCAAGAAGTGAGGGGGGGGCACGGGGGGGCAAAGGGGGGCAAACGGGGGGTAGGGGGGGCCCTTTGTGGATTGAGGGGGGTCTCAGACCAGGTGGGAGGGGTCTCAGCCCAAGTGGGAGGGTCTCAGTCCAGGTTTGAGGGGTCTCAGCCCAGGTTGGGGGGTCTCAGCCCAAGTGGGGGGGTCTCAGCCCCGGTCGGGGGGGTTCCTCATTTCGGGGACATCCCCACATTTGGGGTGCTGGCCCCATTTGGACGGGCAATCCCCGGTTTGGGGGGTCAGCCCAGGTTGGGGGGTGATCCCTGGGTTGGGGAGTGATCCCCGTGTTCCCCAGTGTGGGGGGTGTTCCCCAGGTTGGGGGTGTTCCCCAGTGTGGAGGGTGTTCCCCAGGTTGGGGGTATGTTCCCGGTGTGTGGGGGTGTTCCCCAGTGTTAGGGGTGTTCCCCAGGTTGGGGGTTGTTCCCCAGGTTGGGGGTTGTTCCCCAGGTTGGGGGGTGTTCCCCAGGTTGGGGGTATGTTCCCCAGTGTAGGGGGGTGTTCCCGGTGTGTGGGGGGTGTTCCCCAGTGTGTGGGGGGTGTTCCCCAGTGTGTGGGGGGTGTTCCCCAGTGTAGGGGGGTGTTCCCCAGTGTGGGGGGTGTTCCCCAGTGTAGGGGGAGGGGGTGTTCCCCAGGTTGGGGGTATGTTCCCCAGTGTAGGGGGTGTTCCCCAGTGTGGGGGGGTGTTCCCCAGTGTGGGGGGTGTTCCCCAGTGTAGGGGGTTGTTCCCCAGTGTAGGGGGTTGTTCCCCAGGTTGGGGTTGTTCCCCAGTGTGGGGGGTGTTCCCCAGTGTAGGGGGGTGTTCCCCAGTGTATAGGGGGTGTTCCCCAGCGTGGGGTCCCCTCCCGACGGGGTGTCCCCCCCAGAGCGCAGAGCTGGAGCCCGAGGACAGTGGGGGGCTGCACTCCCAGAAGCAGAAGATTTCCTTTCTTGAGAACAACCTGGAGCAGCTTACAAAGGTTCACAAACAGGTAAGGGGGGGGCAGGGGGGGGGGCAAGGGGGGGTACTGGAGCAAGGGGGGGTACTGGGAGCAAGGGGGGGCCCCACCCCATCATCCCATCACCCCCCCGGCCTCCCCCAGCCCCTCTTGTTCTGCAGCCCCCCCTCACTCTCCTGGTGCCCCCCAGCATCGCCCCCTGGGCCCTGCTCTGGCCAGCCCCCCCCTCCATCCTGCCCCCCCAGGGTGCCCCCCAGCCCCCCCATCCATCCTGCCCCCCAGCCCCCCCCTCTGTCCTGCCCCCCCCCGGGATGCTCCCCAGCTCCCCCATCCATCCTGCCCCCCATCCCCCCCCCTCCGTCCTGCCCCCCTGGGTTGCCTCCCCACCCCCAACTTGCTCCATCCTGCCCCCCAGCCCCCCCCCCCCACCGGCTCTGTTGCCCCCCCGCTGCCCCCCCCAGCTGGATCTCTGGGTATCCAAGGTACCGGGACCCCCCTGGAACCCACACGGGGGGGTCTCCCCCCTCCCCCCCGAGCACGGGGACAGACCCCCCAAAGTCCCCCTGGAGCCCCCCCGGTTCTGCAGGGTGGGGGGTCCCGCTCTGACCGGCCCTTCCCTGCCTGCTGTGTCCCCCCCCACTGTGGGACCCCTCCCACTCTCTGCCCCTCCCGCAGCCTCCCCCTCACTGCCCCCCCCACACGGCCCCACTGCTGCACGGCCATGCAACTGGGCTGGGGGTGGGACCCCCCTTGGGGCACTGCTGGGGGGGGCCAGGATGGCCCAGGACCCCCCTTGGGGCACTGCTGGGGGGTGGGACCCCCAACCCAGCACTGCTGGGGGGCCGGGCTGTCCCCCCGAGCCACTGATGGGAGTCTGGGGGTCTGGGGGTGCTGTGGGGACCCCGAGGGTGCCCCCCCCGGTGTGGGACTGGGGGTGTGGTGTCCGGGGATGGGGGTGGTGCCGGTGGACGGGGGTCCTGGGGGGGTCCTGGGGGGTCCCGGGGAATGTTCCTGTCCCGGTGCCATCCCCTGGTGTGGCACAGCCGGTCCGTGACAATGCAGAGCTGTGAGCCCGGGGGGGGCAGGGACAGGGACAGGGACAGGTGATGGTGATGGTGGTGGTGGTGCCGGGGGATGTCTCTGTCCCGGTGCCATCCCCTGGTGCCATCTGTGGGTGTCGCGCAGCTGGTCCGTGACAATGCAGAGCTGTGAGCCCGGGGGGGCAGGGACAGGGGTGCAGGTCCAGGTGATGGTGCCGGGGGATGTCCCTGTCCCGGTGCCATCCCCGGTGCCATCCCCGGTGCCATCCCCGGTGCCCGGTGTCGCGCAGCTGGTCCGTGACAATGCAGACCTGCGCTGTGAGCCCGGGGGGTGCAGGGACAGGGACAGGGACAGGGACAGGTGATGGTGGTGGTGATGGTGATGGGGGATGTCTCCTGTCCCGGTGCCATCCCCGGTGCCCGGTGTCGCGCAGCTGGTCCGTGACAATGCAGACCTGCGCTGTGAGCCCGGGGGGTGCAGGGACAGGGACAGGGACAGGGACAGGTGATGGTGGTGGTGATGGTGATGGGGGATGTCTCCTGTCCCGGTGCCATCCCCGGTGCCCGGTGTCGCGCAGCTGGTCCGTGACAATGCAGACCTGCGCTGTGAGCTTCCGAAGCTGGAGAAGCGGCTGCGCGCTACGGCTGGGCGAGTGCAGGCCCTGGAAGGGGCGCTGAGGGCGGCCAAGGAGGGGGCCCGGCTCGACAAGCGCCGCTACCAGCAGGAGGTGGAGCGGATCCGGGAGGCCGTCAGGGCACGGGGGGCACGCAGGGGGCCCGGAGCGCACATCGGTACGGGGGGCACGGGGGGCACGCAGGGGGCCCGGAGCCCACATCGGTACGGGGGGTATGGGGGGCACGCAGGGGGCCCGGAGCGCACATCGGTACGGGGGGCACGGGGGATGAAGGGTGGGCACAGACGGGGGGGCACGCAGGGGGCCCGGAGCGCACATCGGCACGGGGGGCACGGGGGGCACGCAGGGGGCCCGGAGCCCACATCGGTACGGGGGGTATGGGGGGCACGCAGGGGGCCCGGAGCGCACATCGGTACGGGGGGCACGGGGGATGAAGGGTGGGCACAGACGGGGGGGCACGCAGGGGGCCCGGAGCGCACATCGGCACGGGGGGCACGGGGGGTGAAGGGTGGGCACACGGGATGAAGGGTGGGCACGGGGGGGCACGCAGGGGGCCTGGAGCGTACATCGGTACGGGGGGGGGCACAGGGGGTGAAGGGTGGGCACAGACAGGGGGGGCACGCAGGGGGCCCGGAGCCCACATCGGTACGGGGGCACAGGGGATGCGGGGTGGGCACAGAGCATGAAGGGTGGGCACGGGGGGCACGCAGGGGGCCTGGAGCGCACATCGGTACGGGGGGGGCACAGGGGGTGCGGGGCGGGCGCAGACACGGAGAGTGCGCAGGCACAGGCAGTCGGGGTTCGGGGGGTGCAGGGTGGGCACAGGGGGTGTGGGGCGGGCACAGAGGATGCAGGGTGGGCACAGAGGATGCAGGGTGAGCACGGACACGGGGGGTACGCAGGCACAGGCAGTCGGGGCTCAGGGGGCACGGGGTGGGCACAGGAGAGAGTGCAGGGGGGTGTAGGGTGGGCACGGGGGGGGTGCAGGGTGGGCACAGGGGGGTGTAGGGTGGGCACGGGGGGGTGCAGGGTGGGCGCAGGGTGGGCACGGGGGGTGCAGGGTGGGCGCCATCCTGGCACACTCCGGGATGGGGGGGGCGGGTGGTCCGACCCGGGGGCAGCCCAGACGCTGTTGGGGGGGTTCCCCGGGGGTCTCGGGTGCCCGGTGGGTCCCCCGGGGGTCTCGGGTGCCCGGTGGCCCCACTGACCCCCCCGTGCCCCCCCCAGCCAAGCCGGTCCGGCCCGGGCAGGTTCCGTCGCCCCCCGGGCTGAGCTACAGCAACAGCCTCTTCCAGGGGTACCCCGGGGGGGGGGCCCTGCCCGGACCACACCCACTGTGAGCGGGGGGCGCGGGGGGGCGCGGGGGGGGGCACGGGGGGGCTGTAAGGGGGCACGGGGGGCTCCTGGGGGGAGGGCGAGGGGGGTGCAGGATGGTGGGAGGGTGTGCGGGGTCCCTGGGGGGAGGGGGGGGGGCACGGGGGGGATGCGGGGGCTATTGGGGGATCCTGGGGGTTGTCGGGGGGGGCACAGATGGGGTGAGGGGATGGAGGGTCCTGGAGGGAGGGTGGGGGGGCACGGGGGGGGGGTGCAGGGGGTACGGGGGGGGTCCTGATGGGAGGGCAGGGGGGCACAGGGGGTGCGGGGGGGATTGGGGATCCTGGGGGAGGTTGGGGGGGCACAGGGGCGTGGGGGGGATCCTGGGGGGTGGGGGGTGCCTGGGGGGTTCTGGTGGCTTGTGGGGGTCCTGGGGGAGGGCGGGGGGGGGCACAGAGGGGTGCAGGGGGCACGGGGGTCCTGGAGGTGGGCACGGGACTCTGAGGGGCTGGCAGTGGGGGGGCAGGGCACGGGGTGGCCCCCCCGTGCCAGCGGTGCCCAAGGGGGTCTCAAGGCCTCTGTCCCCGTGTCCCCCTGCCCCCCCCTTCCCGTGCCCCCCCAGCTTTGCCAGCGGCCCCCCCGCGCTGTCCAGCAGCCCCCCGGACTCCTTCCAGCAGCTCCACGTGGATAACGGTGAGGGGGGGGCGCCGGGGGGGCCGGGGGGGGGGCCCCTTTTGGGGGGGGGTCCCGAGGAGGGGGTGGGAGCCCAGTTTTGGGGGGGGGGGGTCCTGAGGAGGGGGTGGGTGCCCAGTTTTGGGGCGGCCTGAGGAGGGGGTGGGTCCTGAGAAGGGGGGTGGGTGCCCAGTTTTGGGGGGGGGGGTCCCGAGGAGGGGGTGGGTGCCCAGTTTTGGGGGGGGACCCGAGGAGGGGGTGGGTGCCCAGTTTTGGGGGGGGGACCCGAGGAGGGGGTGAGAGCCCAGTTTTGGGGGGGGGGGTCCCGAGGAGGGGGTGAGAGCCCAGTTTTGGGGGGAGGGGCTCTAGGAGGGGGTGGGAGCCCAGTTTTGGGGGGGGTTCCCGAGGAGGGGGTGGGTGCCCAGTTTTGGGGGGAGGGCTCTAGGAGGGGGTGGGAGCCCAGTTTTGGGGGGGGGTCCCGAGGAGGGGGGTGGGTGCCCAGTTTTGGGGGGAGGGCCCGAGGAGGGGGTGGGTGCCCAGTTTTGGGGGGGGGTCCCGAGGTGGGTGCCCAGTTTTGGGGGGGGGTCCCGAGGTGGGTGCCCAGTTTTGGGGGGGGGTCCCGAGGAGGGGGGTGGGTGCCCAGTTTTTGGGGGGGGTTCCCGAGGTGGGTGCCCAGTTTTGGGGGGGGGTCCCGAGGAGGGGGTGGGTGCCCAGTTTTGGGGGGGGGTCCCGAGGTGGGTGCCCAGCCCCCCCCTGGAGCTGCTGCTGTGCCCTGCAGGGAACGTGACGGACATCAACGACAACAGGTGAGGGGGGGCCGGGGGGGGGCCGGGGGTGGGGGGGCCCTGCTGACCCCCCCGGCCCCCAGGAGTGACCTGTCCTGGCCCTGCTGACCCCCCCCCGCCCCCAGGAGTGACCTGTCCTGCGCCTGCGAGGCCGAGGAGGCGGCGAAGCTTTTCCCCCTGCGCCAGGAGACGGCGGCCAGTTAATGCCCCCCAGGTAATTAACAACTGGTAATTAACACCTGGTAATGCCCCCCCAGGTAATTAACACCTGGTAATGCCCCCCAGGTAATGCCCCCAGGTAATTAACACCTGGTAATTAACACCTGGTAATGCCCCCCAGTTAATGCCCCCCAGGTAATTAACACCTGGTAATTAACACCTGGTAATGCCCCCCAGTTAATGCCCCCCAGGTAATGCCCCCCAGTTAATGCCCCCCAGGTAATGCCCCCCAGGTAATGCCCCCCAGGTAATTAACACCTGGTAATGCCTGCCAGGTAATGCCCCCCAGTTAATGCCCCCCAGTTAATGCCCCGCAGATAATTAACACCTGCTAATTAATCCCAGGACACCCCCCGGGATGGGGACACACCCACTGGGATGGGGACACACCCAGTGGGATTGGGACACACCCCCCGGGATGGGGACACACCCACTGGGATGGGGACACACCCACTGGGATGGGGACACACCCAGTGGGATTGGGACACACCCCCTGGGATGGGGACACACCCACTGGATGGGGACACACCCCCGGGATGGAGACACACCCACTGGGGTGAGGACACACCCCCTGGGATGGGGACACACCCACTGGGATGGAGACACACCCCCTGGGATGGGGACACACCCACTGGGATGGGGACACACCCAAACCCCCCCCCCCAGCCCTTGGGTGCCCCCCCGCTCCTGCCCCCCCCAGTCTTTGGGAGCCCCCAAATCCCTACAATCCCTATGTCCCCCCCCTCGGGAGCCCCCAAATCCGCCCAGCCCCCCCTCCAGCCCCCCCCTCCCTCTGGTGCCCCCCAACCCCTCTAGTCCCATCCAACCACCCCCCCCCGAGTCCCGCAGGGTCTGGGGTCCCCCCCAATCCCCGGGGAACCCGGGGATTGGGGGGGACCCCAGACCCTGCGGGACTCGGAGGGGGGGGGGGTTCAGCCCCCAGACCCCCCCCTTAACCCCCTTTTTTCCCCCCGCAGGTCCCCCCCGGGCCCGGCCCCGCCCGCATGTCCCGGTGTCACCCCCCCGTGTCACCCCCGTGTCACCCGCGCTCGAGCCACGCCCACCCCACGCCGGGGGGGGGGGGGGCTGCACCCATCGGGCACCCCCCCAGGACCCCCCAATCGCCGGGGGGGGGGCCCGGCCGGGGCGGGGGGGTGTTGCCGGGGGGGGGGTCGTCGGAGCTGCCTTAACGTGGACCTGAGAATGTCGCCCCCCAAAAATGGGGGGGCAGCCCCCCCCCATCCTGTACCCCCCCCCGCCGCCCCCAAAATGGGGGGGCAGCCCCCTCCTCACCCCACCACCACCCCAAAATGGGGGGGCAGCCCCCTCCTCACCCCCCCCGCCACCCCAAAATGGGGGGGGCAGCCCCCTCCTCACCCCCCACCACCCCAAAATGGGGGGAGCAGCCCCCTCCTCACCCCCCCTGCTGCCCCAATATTGGGGGGGGGCAGGTCCTGGCCCGTCCCCACAATTTGGGGGGGGGTGCAGCCCCCGATCCCCCCCGCACTGACCCCACAGTGGGGGGGTCACCCCGCCCCCCCCACGCCACACCCCCTGCTCCCACCCCAAAATTGGGGGGGGGAAGCCCCTGCGACCCCCCCGCACCCCCCGCTTGGCCCCCCCGCCTGTGTTCCCCCCCGCCCGGGGGTCCCTCGGGGCTCAGCCCCCCCCGGTGACCCCCCCGGCCCCCCCCCGGGGGTCCCCCCAGCGCTGCATGGCCCCGCCCCCGCGGGAGAGCAATAAAGGCCGGAGCTGCTGAACTTTTGGGGTCCCGGGGGTGATTTGGGGTCAGGGGGGCACAGGGGGGGTTTGGGGTGCAGGGAGATTTGGGGTCGGGGGGGACACGGGGGGGGTTTGGGGTCCGGGGGGATTTGGGGTTTGAGGGGATTTGGGGTCAGAGGGGGGTTTGGGGTTCGGGGAGATTTGGGGTCGAGGGGGACACAGGGGGGGTTTGGGGTTCGGGAGGATTTGGGGTTCGGGGGTATTTGGGGTCGGGGGGGGGAGTTTGGGTCCCGGGGGGGATTTGGGGTCGAGGGGATTTGGGGGACCGGGGGCGGGGGGGTTGGGGGTCGGGGGGGTCCAGGGGAGGTTTGGGGACCGGGGGTTTGGGGGGTCAGAGGAGGATTTGGGGTCTCTGGGGCACAAGGGGGGGACACGGGGGGTCAGGGGGACAGAAATGGGGCTTTGGGGGGTGTGAGGAAGGACCCGGGGGGCCGGGAAGGGAAGGGGGACACCCCCTGCACAGGGACCCCTGTGAGGTCACACCCCCTGTCCCCTGTGGGTCACCCCTGTCCCCTATAGGGTCACACCCCTGTCCCCTATAGGATCACCCCTGTCCTCTATAGGGTCACTCCCCTGTAGGGTCACACCTGTCCCCTATAGGATCACCCCTGTCCCCTATAGGGTCACACCTGCCATGAGATCAGAGAACCCTCAAGGTTGGAAAGAACCCCTGAACTCATCCAGCCCAACCCCCCCTGCACTGCCTGGAACCCCCCACCCCAAATCACCCCCAAACCACCCCTGACCCCCAAACCACCCTCAAATCGCCCCCAAACCACCCCCAAACCACCCCTGACCCCCAAAACCACTCCTGACCCCAAACCACCCCCAACCCCAAACCAACCCCAAAACACCCCTGACCCCAAATCACCTCTGACCCCAAATCGCCCCCAAACCACCCGGCTGATTAACCAAGCACAGCTCCCTCAGCCCCCTCCATTCCCTCTGGATTTATCCCCATTCCCCCCTGGATTTATCCCCATTCCCCCCTGGATTTATCCCCATTTCCCCCCTGGATTTATCCCCATTCCCCCCTGGATTTATCCCCATTCCCTCTGGATTTATCCCCATCCCCCCTGGATTTATCCCCATTCCCCCCTGGATTTATCCCCATCCCCCCCTGGATTTATCCCCATCCCCCCCTGGATTTATCCCCATCCCCCCCTGGATTTATCCCCATCCCCCCCTGGATTTATCCCCATCCCCCCCTGGATTTATCCCCATCCCCCCCTGGATTTATCCCCATCCCCCCTGGATTTATCCCCATTCCCCCCTGGATTTATCCCCATCCCCCCCTGGATTTATCCCCATCCCCCCCTGGATTTATCCCCATCCCCCCCTGGATTTATCCCCATCCCCCCCTGGATTTATCCCCATCCCCCCCTGGATTTATCCCCATCCCCACCTGGATTTATCCCCATTCCCCTCTGGATTTATCCCCATCCCCCTCTGGATTTATCCCCATTCCCCTCTGGATTTATTCCCATCCTCACCTGGATTTATCCCCATCCCCCCCTGGATTTATCCCCATTCCCCCCTGGATTTATCTCCATTCCCACTCTCTGGGAATTCCCACTTTCACCGTTTTTCCCCATGGAAGAGTCCCCTGTCAAAGCCCGGAGTTCCTCCAGGAGCTGCTGTGGGACACGATGCCAAACCTTCCCCGAATTCCAGAGGGACTCATCCCGAGCCCTTCCCTCATTCCCTGGGGGGTCCCTTTGTCCCAGGAGGGGATCGGGGGGTCCGGCAGGACCTGCCTTTCCCAAACTCCCCTTGGCAGGGCCTGATCCTGTGTCCAGTTCCCAATCCCTGTGTCCAGTTCCCAATCCCAGTGTCCAGTTCCCAATCCCAGCACCCAGTTCCTAATCCCTGTGTCCAGTTCCCAATCCCAGTACCCAGTTCCCAGTCCCAGTGTCCAGTTCCCAATCCCAGTGTCCAGTTCCCAATCCCAGCACCCAGTTCCCAATCCCAGTGTCCAGTTCCCAATCCCAGTGTCCAGCTGTCCCAGTTAGAACAGCTGGGACCGATTCCTCACTGTGTGGGTGTAACCCAAACCTGTGTATTCCAGAGCCTTCCGTGCCATTCCCAGGAACTGTTCCCAACAGACCATTCATACCCTCTGCCCAGAGCACCCCTGACCTCTCAGGCTGTAAACTGGGTGTTCAGGGGCCTGTGAGACAGGAGGGTGTTCCTGTGTGTAACACCCAGGACTGTGGGACAGGAGGGTGTTCCTGTGCTCACACCCATGTGGGACTGAGACAGGAGGGTGTTCTGTGTGTAACACTCAGGACTGTGGGACAGGAGGGTGTTCTGTGTGTAACAAACACTCAGGACTGTGAGACAGGAGGGTGTTCCTGTGCTCACACCCCGTGTGGGACTGTGAGACAGGAGGGTGTTCCTGTGCTCACACCCCGTGTGGGACTCCCTGCCCTGAGGGAGGGACTGGGCATTCCTGCCTGAACTGGAGGGTGTTTAATCTTGGGGGCGTGGGAATTTATAACCACTCGTGGGAAACAGAGGACTGAGACCACCACTGTCAACTGGACTGTGACCACCACTGTCAACCACACTGAGACCACCACTGCCAACCGGACTGTGACCACCACTCGACCAGACTGACCACCACTGCCAACCACACTGAGACCACCACTCTTGACCAGACTGTGACCACCACTTTTCAAAGAGACTGAGACCACCACTGTCAACCGGACTGTGACCACCACTCTTGACCAGACTGACCACCACTGTCAACCAGACTGACCACCACTCTCAACCAGATTGTGACCACCCCTCTTGACCAGACTGTGACCACCACTCTTGACTGGACTGTGACCACCACTCCACCTACAGGTTTTCCCCTCTCCCTTTCCTTTGGACTCAGGGGGCCCAAGGAACACCCCTCTGTTCCTGCCCCAGGGCGCTGGGTTGTACATTTGGGTTTTGTGGGTTAAAACCAACTGTTTGTCTGTATAATCAGACTTATTGTATTATTTCATTAAATTGTTATTCTGATTTATAATCTCTTTTTTTGGGCTGGGTTTATTTCCCCTGCTGGTTTGCCTTTAAACCAGCACACGGGATTGGTTTGGGATATCCTGGGATTGGTTTGGGATATCCTGGGATTGGTTTGGGATGTCCTGGGATTGGTTTGGGATGTCCTGGGATTGGTTTGGGATATCCTGGGATTGGTTTGGGATGTTCCAGGATTGGTTTGGGATGTTCCAGAATTGGTTTGGGATGTTCCAGGATTGGTTTGGGATGTTCCAGGATTGGTTTGGGATGTTCCAGGATTGGTTTGGGATGTTCCAGAATTGGTTTGGGATGTCCTGGGATTGGTTTGGGATGTCCTGGGATTGGTTTGGGATATCCTGGGATTGGTTTGGGATGTTCCAGAATTGGTTTGGGATATCCTGGGATTGGTTTGGGATGTTCTGGGATTGGTTTGGGATATCCTGGGATTGGTTTGGGATGTTCCAGGATTGGTTTGGGATGTTCCAGAATTGGTTTGGGATATCCTGGGATTGGTTTGGGATGTTCCAGAATTGGTTTGGGATATCCTGGGATTGGTTTGGGATGTTCTGGGATTGGTTTGGGATGTCCTGGGATTGGTTTGGGATGTCCCGGGATTGGTTTGGGATGTTCTGGGATTGGTTTGGGATGTCCCGGGATTGGTTTGATACCCAATGGGGGAGGATTTTAACCCAAATCCGTGCGGATTTAACCCAAATTTCAATGGATTTCACCCAAATTCATGTGTTTTTCACCCAAATTCCATGACTTGAACCCAAATTTCAATGGATTTAAACCCAAACCCGTGTGCATTTCACCCAAATTTCAGTGGATTAAACCCAAATTTTGTGAATTTAACCCAAATTTCAGTGGCTTTAACCCAAATTCGTTGGGATTTAACCCAAATATCCATGGATTTAGCCCAAATCTCTGTGAACTTCACCTAAATTCACGTGGAGTTAAATAAAATTTCAATGGATTTAAACAAAATTCGAGTGGATTTTACCCAAATTTTGGGAATTTAAACCCAATTTCAGTGGCTTTAACCCAAATTTGTGTGGATTTAGACCCAAATTCCTACGAATTTAACCCGAATTTCAACGGTTTTAATTCAAATTTGTGTGGATTTAACCCAAGTTTCGTGAATTAAACCTGAATTTCAATAGATTTAAACCCAAATCCACGTGGATTTAACCCAAATTTGGGGAATTTAAGCCAAATTTCATGAATTTAACCCGGATTTCAATGGATTTACCCCCTTTAGGCCACAACTCCCCGTCAAGTTTAACCATTTCTTTTATTTTTCCACTTAAATATTCTCTTTAAATACAGCAGAGTCCTGGGAACGGCGGGAGAGCAGGAAAAGGGATCGGGGGAGAAGCTCTGGAGTCACGAGGGGATTAAACGTGGGAGTAAAAAGGAATTTAAAAGGAAATCTGAAATAAAAAAAGGAAATTAAAGAGGAAATATTGAAATTAAAAAAGGAAATTAAAAAGGAAATATTGAAATTAAAAAGGAAATTAAAAAGGAAATATTGAAATTAAAAAAGGAAATTAAAATGAAATATTGAAATAAAAAGGAAATTAAAAACAAAATATTGAAATAAAAAAAGGAAATTAAAAAGGAAATATTGAAATTAAAAAAGGAAATTAAAGAGGAAATATTGAAATAAAAAAGGAAATTAAAAACAAAATATTGAAATAAAAAAAGGAAATTAAAAAGGAAATATTGAAATTAAAAAAGGAAATTAAAAAGGAAATATTGAAATAAAAAAGGAAATTAAAAAGGAAATATTGAATTAAAAAAAGGAAATTAAAAAGGAAATATTGAAATAAAAAAAGGAAGCAAAAAGGAAACAAAAATGGAATTAAAAACAAAAGAAAAATGGAATTAAAAATGATATAAGGAGATAAAAATTAAATTAAAAATTAGAAAGTGAAATTAAAAGTTACAAAAAGAACTGAAAATTAAAAGTGAAAAGAAAAACTAAAAATTGTAGAAAGAAATAAAAATTAAATTAAAAGTGAAAAAAATTGAGCTAAAGATTATTTAAGAAAATAAAAATTAAAATTAAAAGTGAACAAAAAATGGAATTAAAAGTTATATAAAGAGATAGAAATAAAAAGGGAATAAAAAATAAAAAGGGAATAAAAGGAAATTAAAGGGAAATAAAAAAGAAATAAATGAAATAAAAAAGTAAGAAAAGAGGAAAAAATGAATTAAAAATGAAAGAAAAATGGAATTAGAAATTATATAAATATATAAAAATTAAAATAGAAATGAAAGACAAGCAGAATTATGTTACATAAAGAGGTAAAAAAAAACCAAATAAGAAAGGAATAAAAATTAAAGAGGGGATAAAAAATTAAAGGGGATAAAAATTAAAAAGGGGATAAAAATTAAAGAGGAAATTAAAAAAATAAAAGGGAAATAAAAAAATAAAAGGGAAATAAAAAAATAAAAGGGAAATAAAAAGGAAGTTAAATTAAAAAATGAAATAAAAAAAAGAAATAAAAAAGGAAATAAAAAAGAAATAAAAAAGGAAATAAAAAAAAAGAAAGAAAAAAGGAAATTAAAAAAGAAATAAAACCGACATTTAAACAAAAAATAAATTAAAAAGGGAACTAAAAATGGGCCCAAAAAGCTGCGAAGCCCCTTTGGGGGGGAGGGGGGGGGAGGGGAGGGGGGGGCGGAGTCTCTGTTTGGGGGAGGGGGAGGGGTCGGCAGCACCAGCGAGGGGGGGACCCCAAAATCCAGGGGATCAAATCCCACCCAAATCCATCCCCAGGAGCAGCCAGGTGAGTGTCCAGGTGAGCAGGGATTTGGGAGCAGCCAGGTGAGATCCCAGGTGAGCAGAGCCTGGGATCTGGAAGCACCCAGGTGAGTGTCCAGGTGAGCAGATCCCGGGATTTGGGAGCATCCAGGTGAGTGTCCAGGTGAGCAGATCCCGGGATTTAGGACCATCCAGGTGAGTGTCCAGGTGAGCAGACTCCAGGATCCAGGAGCACCCAGGTGAGTGTCCAGGTGAGCAGATCCCAGGATTTGGGAGCATCCAGGTGAGATCCCAGGTGAGCAGATCCCGGAACTTGGGAGCATCCAGGTAAGTGTCCAGGTGATCAGGGATTTGGGAGCATCCAGGTGAGTGTCCAGGTGAGCAGATCCCAGGATTCAGGAGCATCCAGGAGAACAGATCCCAGGATTCAGGAGCACCCAGGTGAGTGTCCAGGTGATCAGGGATTTGGGAGCATCCAGGTGAGTTCCCAGGTGAGCAGAGCCTGGGATCCGGAAGCACCCAGGTGAGTGTCCAGGTGAGCAGATCCCGGGATCTGGGGGCATCCAGGTGAGATCCCAGGTGAGCAGGGATCTGGGAGCATCAGGGTGAGTTCCCAGGTGAGCAGATCCTGGGATTCAGGACCATCCAGGTGAGCAGATCCCAGGATTCAGGAGCATCCAGGTGAGTGTCCAGGTGAGCAGATCCCGGAACTTGGGAGCATCCAGGTGAATTCCCAGGTGAGCAGATCCCAGGATTCAGGAGCATCCAGGTGAGTTCCCAGGTGAGCAGATCCTGGGATCCAGGAGCACCCAGGTGAGCAGATCCCGGAACTTGGGAGCATCCAGGTGAATTCCCAGGTGAGCAGATCCCGGGATCCAGGAGCACCCAGGTGAACAGATCCCAACGGGGCCGGGCTGGAGCCCGGGCAGGGCCCCCCCCCCCATCCCGATGTTCCCCCCTCCCGCCCCTCCCGGGATGGAATTTCCCCCGGCCCAGGTCGATCCCACCCCGGGGCCAAAAAAGAGGGAAAAGCTCCAGGAATGAGGAATTCCAGCCCGGGAAGCTCCGGAGCACCTGGGGGGGGGTCCATCATTCCCGGGGGGGGGGGGCACTGGAATCCATCCCAGTCTGACCAGTTTGGGCCAGGACAGGGAGCCCGGGGCAGCTGGGAGCACCCGAGGAATTCCAGGTGCTCCAGGAGAGGATTCCCGGGAATGGCACATCCAGAGGGACACCTGGGAGCACCCACGGGGCTCCTGGGACGGATCCCGGGCGCTGGAATGGCGGGGGGGGGTCCTTGGGAAGCACAGGTGGGATGAGGAGGCAGGTGAGGGGTCCTTGGGAAGCACAGGTGGGGTGAGGAGGCAGGTGAGGGGTCCTTGGGAAGCACAGGTGGGATGAGGCAGGTGCAGGTTCCTTGGGAAGCACAGGGGGGATGAGGAGGCAGGTGCAGGTTCCTTGGGAAGCACAGGGGGGTGAGGAGGCAGGTGCAGGTTCCTTGGGAAGCACAGGTGGGGTGAGGCAGGTGCAGGTTCCTTGGGAAGCACAGGTGGGATGAGGAGGCAGGTGAGGGTCCTTGGGAAGCACAGGTGGGATGAGGAGGCAGGGGAGGGTCCTTGGGAAGCACAGGTGGGATGAGGCAGGTGAGGGGTCCTTGGGAAGCACAGGTGGGATGAGGCAGGTGCAGGTTCCTTGGGAAGCACAGGTGGGGTGAGGAGGCAGGTGCAGGTTCCTTGGGAAGCACAGGTGGGATGAGGCAGGTGCAGGTTCCTTGGGAAGCACAGGTGGGATGAGGCAGGTGCAGGTTCCTTGGGAAGCACAGGTGGGATGAGGCAGGTGCAGGTTCCTTGGGAAGCACAGGTGGGATGAGGAGGCAGGTGAGGGGTCCTTGGGAAGCACAGGTGGGGTGAGGAGGCAGGTCCCAGATGCAGGAGCTCACCTGGAGCTCACCTGGAGCTTGTGGATCAGGGCAGGGACAGGTGACATTCCAGGACACCCCCGGGACAACGGGGACACCTGGAGGGCTCTGCTCCCCCTGGCACCGGTCCAGGACCACCTGGATGCACCTGGAATGGGGCAGGATTACAGGTAGGGCAGGGACAGGTGACATTCCCAAACCCTGGACCCCCAGCAGGGATCCATGAGCATTCCAGAAGGTTCCAGCAGCTGCAGTTGGTCCATCCCAGGTGAGGAGCTGGAGGTGGCTGAGCCCCCCAGATCCTCCAGGTGAGTCCGGGGGCTCTGGCCCTTCCAGGTGCTCCCTGATCCTTCCAGGTGCTCCCTGATTCTTCCAGCTGCTCCCTGATCCTTCCAGGTGCTCCCTGATCCATCCCGGGGGGCTCCGGCCCTTCCAGGTGCTCCCTGATCCATCCTGAGGGCTCCCTGATCCTTCCAGGTGTTCCCTGATCCATCCCGAGGGCTCCAGCCCTTCCAGGTGTTCCCTGATCCTTCCAGGTGTTCCCTGATCCTTCCAGGTGCTCCCTGATCCATCCCGAGGGCTCCGGCCCTTCCAGGTGCTCCCTGATCCATCCTGGGGGGCTCTGGTCCTTCCAGGTGTTCCCTGATTCTTCCAGCTGCTCCCTGATTCTTCCAGGTGCTCCCTGATCCATCCCAAGGGCTCCGGCCCTTCCAGGTGCTCCCTGATCCTTCCAGGTGCTCCCTGATCCTTCCAGGTGCTCCCTGATCCGTCCCAGTCCCCGGGGAGCGGGAGCAGCACCTGGGCAAGGTGGGCTGGGGTGTGGCCACTTCATTAAAGGAACAAAACGTAGGGAAAAGGGGGTTTTCCCTCAAAGCCAAGGAAGGTGAGGGCAGCCAGGTGGGACCAGGGGATCCAGGCTCCAGCTCAGGTGTGTCCAGCTCAGGTGGGATGGAGGATGGGAAGGCTCCAGCTCAGGTGTGTCCCAGAACAGATGGGATGGAGGATGGGAAGGATCCAGGAGGCTCCAGCTCAGGTGTGTCCCAGCTCAGGTGAGATGGAGGATGGGAAGGATCCAGGAGGCTCCAGCTCAGGTGTGTCCCAGTACAGGTGTCTCTGCCAAGTAGAATGGAGGATGGGGAAGATCCAGGGGTCCAGCTCAGGTGTCCCAGCTCAGGTGTGTCCTGGCACAGGTGGGATGGAGGATGGGAAGGGTCCAGCTCAGGTGTCCCAGCTCAGGTGTGTCCTGGCACAGGTGAGCTCTGCCAGGTGGGAGGGAGCTGCCGTGGGATCCAGGAGGCTCCAGCTCAGGTGTGTCCCAGCTCAGGTGGGATGGAGGATGGGAAGGGTCCAGGGGTCCAGCTCAGGTGTGTCCCAGCTCAGGTGTGTCAGAGGATGGGAAGGGTCCAGCTCAGGTGTGTCCCAGTTCAGGTAGGATGGAGTATGGGAAGGGTCCAGTTCAGGTGTGTCCCAGCTCAGGTGTGTCCCAGCTCAGGTGTGTCAGAGGATGGGAAGGGTCCAGCTCAGGTGTGTCCCAGCTCAAGTGTGTCCCAGCTCAGGTGGGATGCAGGATGGGAAGGGTCCAGGGGTCCAGCTCAGGTGTGTCCCAGCTCAGGTGTGTCAGAGGATGGGAAGGGTCCAGGGGTCCAGCTCAGGTGTGTCCCAGCTCAGGTGTGTTCCAATACAGGTGTGTCCCAGCTCAGGTAGGACGGAGCATGGGAAGGGTCCAGCTCAGGTGTGTCCCAGCTCAGGTGTGTCTGGCCCAGGTGGGATGTCCCAGCTCAGGTGTGTCTGGCCCAGGTGGGATGTCCCAGCTCAGGTGAGTCCCAGCTCAGGTGGGATGCAGGATGGGAAGAGTCCAGGGCTCCAGCTCAGGTGTGTCCCAGCTCAGGTGTGTCTGGCCCAGGTGAGCCCAGTGCAGCAGCCCCAGGTAAACGATCAATCCATGGAATAAATAACGAGCGGAGGAGCCCCTCACACGGGCAGGGGGGGCAGCTCCAGGTGCTCCGGGGGGGGTTGGGGAGCCCCCCCCTCGCTCTCAGCAGTGGGGACAGGTGAGACCCCCAGGTCCTTCCCACGGGGGCTGCAGGTGGGAGCCGGAGGCTCCTCGGGGCCATTCCCACCTGTCCCACCTGCCTGGGGCTCCACTGCCAGGTAGGGCTGGGGGCACACCTGGGGGCTCACCTGGGGGCTCACCTGGGGACCCACCTGGGGGCACAGCTGGGGGCTCATTTGGGGGCACACCTGGGGGCTCACCTGAGAGCTCACCTGGGGGCTCATTTGGGGGCACACCTGGGGGCTCACCTGAGAGCTCACCTGACAGCTCACCTGGGGGTTCACCTGGGGGCTCATTTGGGGGTTCACCTGGGGACCCACCTGGGGGCTCACCTGGAGACCTACCTGGGAGCCCATCTGGGAGCTCACCTGGGGACCTACCTGTGGGCTCACTTGGGAGCTCACCTGGGAGCATAACTCGGGGCTCACCTGGGAGCTCACCTGGGAGTACACCTGGGGGCTCACCTGGGGACCTACCTGGGGGCTCACTTGGGAGCACAACTGGGGGTTCACCTGGGAGCTCACCTGGGAACTCACCTGGGGGTTCACCTGGGGGCTCACTTGGGAGCACACCTGGGAGCATAATTCGGGGCACACCTGGGGGCTCACCTGGGGATCTACCTGGGAGCTCACCTGGGGGCTCACCTGGGGGCTCATTTGGGGGTTCACCTGGGGACTCACTTGGGAGCACACCTGGGAACATAACTCGGGGTTCACCTGGGAGCCCACCTGGGGATCTACCTGTGAGCACACCTGGGGATCTACCTGGGAGCCCACCTGCGGGCTCACCTGGGGGCTCACCTGGGGGCACACCTGGGGATTTACCTGGGAGCACACCTGGGGATCTACCTGGGAGCCCACCTGCGGGCTCACCTGGGGGCTCACCTGGGGATCTACCTGGGAGCACACCTGGGGGCTCACTTGGGAGCCCACCTGCGGGCTCACCTGCCCCCCCCCCTGCACCGGCTGCTCCGTGGGGAATCCCAGGCCCGGCGCTCCCGGCGGGAACGGGGCGGGGCCGAGGCCGGGGGCGGGGCCCGAGGGGGGTCTCACCTGCCAGGCGGTGCCGTCCAGGTGCTCCCCCAGGACGCAGAGCCCCCCGCCCCCCTCCCCGCCCCCCCCCCGCGCCCGCCTCCTCCTCGTCCTTCCTCCTCCTCTCGAGCTCCTCGGCCGTCTGCAGGTGCAGCACCGCCCGCGCGTTCTCCGCCAGGTACTCCTGGAAGTCCTGAGTCTCGGGGGGCTGGGGGGGACCCCAGGGCGGGCCCGGCGCCGCCTCCTCCCCCCCGTCCTCCTCCTCCTCCTCCTCCCGCCGGCTCTGCAGCTGCAGCTTCATCAGCGTGTGCAGGAAGTGGGTCCGCACCCGCAGCGGGTTGAACTCGATCCGCCCCGAGGCGTTTCCGCAGCCGTCCCGGGAACACCCGCACGGGAACGAGGAGCGATCCACCTGGGACAGGGACGGGGATGCACCTGGGACAGGGCTGGGACACACCCGGGACAGGGACAGGGCTGGGATAGGTATACACCTGGGACAGGGACAGGGATGCACCTGGGACAGGGCTGGGATCCACCTGGGACAGGGATACACCTGGGACAGGGACAGGGCTGGGATCCACCCGGGAGAGGGATACACCTGGGAACAGGGCTGGGATCCACCTGGGAACAGGGATCCACCTGGGAAAGGGACAGGGATGCACCTGGGACAGGGATCCACCTGGGACAGGGCTGGGATCCACCTGGGACAGGGACGGGGATGCACCTGGGACAGGGCTGGGACACAACCGGGACAGGGATCCACCTGGGACAGGGATCCACCTGGGAGAGGGACGGGGATGCACCTGGGACAGGGACAGGGCTGGGATCCACCTGGGACAGGGATACACCTGGCAACAGGGACAGGGATCCACCTGGGACAGGGATAGGGCTGGGATCCACCTGGGAAAGGGACAGGGATGCACCTGGAACAGGGCTGGGATACACCTGGGACAGGGATCCACCTGGAACAGGGATACACCTGGGAACAGGGATACACCTGGGACAGGGACACACCTGGGACAGGGCTGGGATAACCTGGGACAGGGACAGGGATCCACCTGGGACAGGGACAGGGATGCACCTCGGACAGGGACAGGGATGCACCTGGGACAGGGCTGGGATCCACTTGGGAACAGGGACAGGGCTGGGATCCACCTGGGACAGGGATACACCTGGGACAGGGATACACCTGGGAAAGGGATGGGAATGCACCTGGGACAGGGATCCACCTGGGACAGGGCTGGGATCCCCCTGGGATCCCAAAGGCTCACACCAACCCCCCCCCCCCCGGGGATCCCAGAGCCAAAATCCCAGGAGGGACACGAACCCACAAAGGACCCAAAGCTGGGCACAGAAGGGACAAGGACACGGCAGGTGTGCCAACCCCTCCCTGACCCCAAATCCCTGCCCTGGGCCTCTGCCCCTCACCTGGCCCTGCATGCCCACCTGGTTCACCTGGCCCTGCATGCCCACCTGGTTCACCTGGCCCTGCGTGCCCACCTGGCTGCCCCACCCCAGGGGGCTCACCTGGCCCTGCCCTGGCCCTGTTCCCCCTCACCTGGCCCTGCCCTGCCCCAGGGGAGCTCACCTGGCATTGGCTGCTCTGTCCCACAAGTTTCACCTGGCACTGGATGCCCACCTGGCTGCCCTGCCCCTGTGTGCTCACCTGGCCCCTGTGTGCCCACCTGGCACTGCCCTGCCCCCGTGTGCTCACCTGTCCCTGGCTGCCCACCTGGCTGCCTTGCCCTGTCCCTGTTTCCCCTCACCTGGCCCTGGATGCCCACCTGGCTGCCCTGCCCTGCCCCCATTTGCTCACCTGTCCCTGGCTGCCCTGTCCCTGCCCCCGTGGTCTCACCTGTCCTTGAATGCCCACCTGGCTGTCCCCACGTGCTCACCTATCCCTGGATGCCCCACCCTGCCCCTGTGTGCTTACCTGTCCCTGAATGCCCACCTGTCTGCCCCACCCGCCCCCATGGTCTCATCTGGCACTGGATGCCCACCTGTCTGCCCCACCCGCCCCCATGGTCTCATCTGGCACTGGATGCCCACCTGGCTGCCCTGTCCCTGCCCCAGCTGTGCTCACCTGTCCCTGGCTGCCCTGTCCCTGCCCCAGGTGTGCTCACCTGTCCCTGGATGCCCTGTCCCTGCCCCCATGTGCTCACCTGGCCCTGGCTGCCCACCTGGCTGTCCCCATGTGCTCACCTGTCCCTGGATGCCCTGCCCTGCCCCTGTGGTCTCACCTGTCCCTGGCTGCCCACCTGGCTGCCCCTGTGGTCTCACCTGTCCCTGGCTCCCCTGCCCTGCCCCCGTGGTCTCACCTGTCCCTGGCTGCCCACCTGACTGTCCCTGTGTGCTCACCTGTCCCTGGCTGCCCACCTGGCAGCCCCCGTGGTCTCACCTGTCCCTGGCAGCCCCCGCGGTCTCACCTGGCACTGGATGCCGGCCTGGCTGCCTTGCCCTGGCTCACCTGTCCCTGGCTGCCCACCTGGCTGCCCCCGCGGTCTCACCTGTCCCTGGCTGCCCACCTGGCTGCCCCCGCGGTCTCACCTGTCCCTGGCTGCCCACCTGGCTGTCCCCGCGGTCTCACCTGTCCCTGGCAGCCCCCGCGGTCTCACCTGGCACTGGATGCCGGCCTGGCTGCACGCACAGGTGCGCGGCTCGCAGGTGAGCCGGCAGAGGCAGCCGCACTGCTCTCGGGACAGGCGCAGCGCCCGCAGCTCCTGCCGCTCCTCGGCGTCGATCCTGCGCACACCTGAGGCCCGGAGCAGCGCCCGCCGCCGCTTGGTGGGCAGCGGCTGCAGGTAAAAGCAGTCGCCCACCTCCACCTGCCCCGCCTCCAGCTCCGCCTCCGACACCTCGGCCAAGGGGAGTCCGCCGGCCTCGGGCACCGCCCCGGCCTGGCTCACCTGGGGGCACAGCACAGGGGGGCACCTGAGCGGGGGGGTGTCACCTGTGCAGGTGTGTGTCCCCTGTGCAGGTGTGTGCCCCCTGTGCAGGTGTGTGTGCCCACGCAGGGGGCACCTAAGCAGGGGTGGGGCACCTGTGCAGGTGTGTGTGCCCTGTGCAGGTGTGTGTGCCCACCCAGGGGGCACCTGAGCAGGTGTGTGTGCCCATCCAGGGGTCACCTGTGCAGGGATGTGTTCCCTGTGCAGGTGTGTGTGCCCACCCAGAGGTCGGTCACCTGTGCAGGTGTGTGTGCCCTGTGCAGGTGTGTGTGCCCACCCAGGGGTCACCTGTTCAGGTGTTTCCCCCCTCCAGGTGTTTGTTCACCCCCAGGTGTTTGTTTCTCCCCCCAAGCGTTTATTCCATCCCCAGCTGTTTATTCCCAGGTGTTTTCCCCCCTAGGTGTTTCCCCCCTCAGATGCTTATACCCCCCCAGGTGTTTATTCCCCCCCCAGGTGTTTATTCTTCCCCCAGGTGTTCCCCCTAGGTGTTCCTCCCCTACAGGTGTCCCCTCCACGTGTTTATTCCCTCCTCCAGGTGTTTATTCCCTCCTCCAGGTGTTTATTCCTCCCTCCAGGTGTTTATTCCCAGATGTTCCCCTCCCCAGGTGTTCCCCCCCAGGTGTTTATTCCAGGTGTTCTCCCCCTACAGGTGTCCCCTCCAGGTTTTCTCCCCTCTCCAGGTGTTTATTCCCCCCCAGGTGTCCGCTCCAGGTGTTCCCCTCCAGGTGTTTATTCACCCCCAGGTGTCTCCCCCCGGTGTTCCCTCCCTACAGGTGTCCTCCTCCACGTGTCTCCCCCCAGGTGTTCTCCCCCTCCCCAGGTAGTTATTCCCTCCCCAGGTGTTTCCCCTCTCCCCAGGTGTTTGTTCCTCCCCAGGTGTTTATTCTCCCCCCAGGTGTCCCTCTCCCAGGTGTTCCCCCCCAGGTGTTTATTCCTCCCCAGGTGTCCCCCCCAGGTGTCCCCCCCCAGGTGTCCCCCCCCCAGGTGTTTATTCTCCCCCCAGGTGTTTATTCTCCCCCCAGGTGTTCCCCCCCAGGTGTCCCCCCCTAGGTGTCCCCCCCCAGGTGTCTCCCCCCCTCCAGGTGTTTATTCCCCCCCAGGTGTCCCCCCCCCAGGTGTTCCTCCCCTCCAGGTGTCCCCTCCAGGTGTTTATTCCCCCCCAGGTGTCCCCCCCAGGTGTCCCTCTCCCAGGTGCCCCCCCCAGCTGTTCCCCCCAGGTGTCCCCCCCTCCCCTCTCACCTGCCTCCTCCTGCCGCGCATTCTCTCCCTGCGGAGGTGCCGGCGCAGGTGCTGCCGGCGGCTCACCTGGCGCAGGTGCGCGAACTGGCTGAGGCTGTACCTGCGGGCGCGGTGGTGCCGGGGGGCCATGCCCAGGGAGCTGCCCCCGGCGCTGGGCACGCAGGTGAAGCCCTGGCGCCGCGCGAAGTAGAACACGGTGACCTGCGCGAAGCGGACGCGCTTCCCGGCGCGGCGGGGGCGGGACCGGCACAGGATGGACGGGGCTGCGGGAACGGGGACGGGTCAGCGCGGGGGGACCGCGGGGGGACCCCAAACTGCGCCTACGGCCACCCCAAATGAACCTGAGGAGACCCCAAACTGCGCCCACGGCCACCCCAATCCATCCCGGGGGGACCACACTGCACCCACAGCCACCCCAAATGAACCTGAGGAGACCCCAAACTGCGCCTACAGCCACCCCAGATCCACCCCGAGGAGACCCCAAACTGCACCCACAGCCACCCCAAATGAACCTGAGGAGACCCCAAACTGCACCCACAGCCACCCCAGATCCACCCCGAGGAGACCCCAAACTGCGCCTACGGCCCCCCCCAAATGAGCCTGAGAAGACCCCAGACTGCACCCACAGCCACCCCAAATCCACCCCGGGGGGACCCCAAACTGCACCCACAGCCACCCCAAATCCACCCCGAGAGTCACCACAGCCCTCCCCAAAACTGACCACAGGATGCAACCAAAATTCACCCCAAATCCACCCCGGGGGGACCCCAAACTGCACCTGCAGCCACCCCAAATGAACCTGAGGAGATCCCAAACTGCACCCACAGCCACCCCAATCCACCCCGGGGGGACCCCAAACTGCACCCACAGCCACCCCAAATGAACCTGAGGAGACCCCAAACTGCACCTGCAGCCACCCCAAATCCACCCCAGGGGGACCACACTGCACCCACAGCCACCCCAATCCACCCCGAGAGTCGCCAGAGCCCTCCCCAAAACTGACCACAGGATGCAACCAAAATTCACCCCAAATCCACCCCGAGGAGACCCCAAACTGTGCCCACAGCCACCCCAAATCCATCCCGGGGGGACCACACTGCACCCACAGCCACCCCAGATCCACCCCGAGGAGACCCCAAACTGCACCTGCAGCCACCCCAAATGAACCTGAGGAGACCCCAAACTGCACCCACAGCCACCCCAAATCCACCCCAGGGGGACCACACTGCACCCACAGCCACCCCAAATCCACCCCGGGGGGACCCCAAACTGCACCCACAGCCACCCCAAATCCACCCCGGGGGGACCACAGCTCTCCCCAAAACTGACCACAAGATACAACCAAAATTCACCCCAAATCCACCCCGGGGGGACCCCCAAACTGCACCCACAGCCACCCCAAATGAACCTGAGGAGACCCCAAACTGCACCCACAGCCACCCCAAATGAACCTGAGGAGACCCCAAACTGCACCCACAGCCACCCCAAATCCACCCCGAGAGTCGCCACAGCTCTCCCCAAAATTCACCCAAAACTCAACACAAGATGCAACCAAAACTCACCCCAAATTCACCCCAAGATTCACCAAAACTTACCCCAAAGTTACAGAAAATTCTCCCCAAGAGTCACCAGAGCTCTCCTAAAATTCACCCAAAACTCACCACAAGGTTCACCCAAAACTCACCCCAAATTCACCCCAAGGTTCACCAAAACTCACCCCAAAGTCATATAAAATTCACCCCAAGAAACTCCAGAGCTCTCCCCAAAACTCACCACAAGATGCAACCAAAATTCACCCCAGATCCACCCCAGGGGGACCCCAAACTGCACCCACAGCCACCCCAAATCCACCCCGAGAGTCGCCACAACTGTCCCCAAAATTCACCCAAAACTCAACACAAGATTCACCCAAATTCACCCCAAGAGTCACCAAAAACTTACCCCAAAGTTACAGAAAATTCTCCCCAAGAGTTGCCAGAGCTCTCCTCAAATTCACCCAAAACTCACCACAGGTTTCAACCAAAATTTGCCCAAAATTCACCCCAAATTCACCCCAAAATTCACTCAAAACTCACCCCAAGATTCACCAAAACTTACCCCAAAGTTACATAAAATTCTCCAAAATTCACCCCGAGAGTCACCAGAGCTCTCCCCAAATTCACCCAAAACTCAACACAGGGTTCAACCCAAATCCACCCCGAGGAGACCCCAAACTGCACCCACAGCCACCCCGAGAGTCACCAGAGCCCTCCCCAAAACTCACCCCAAGATTCACCAAAACTCACCCCAAAGTCACAGAAAATTCTCCAAAATTCACCCAAGAATCACCAGAGCTCTCCCCAAAACTCACCACAAGATGCAACCAAAACTCACCCCAAATTCACCCCAAGAGTCACCAAAACTTACCCCAAAGTTACATAAAATTCACCCCAAAATTCCCCTAAAATTCCTAAAAAAATTCCTAAAAAATTCCCCAAAAATTCCTAAAAAATTCCCCCAAAAATTCCTAAAAAATTCCCCAAAAATTCCTAAAAAATTCAAAAAAATAATTCCTAAAAAAAATTCCTAAAAAAAAATCTAAAAAATTCCCCAAAAATAAAAAAAAAATTCTCCAAAAAATTCCTAAAAAAATTCCTAAAAAATTCCTAAAAATTCCCCCCAAAAATTCCCCAAAAAATTTCTAAAAAAAATCCAAAAAAAACTCCCAAGAAATTCCTAAAAAAGTTCCCCAAAAGTTCCTAAAAACGTTCCTAAAAAATTCCCTAAAGTTCCCCAAGAAATTCCTCAAAAATTTTCCTCAAAAATTCCCCCCCAAAATCCCCCAAAATTCCTAAATATTCCTCAAGAATTCCCAAAAAATTCCTCAAAAATTCCCCAAAAAATTCCTAAAAAAATTCCAAAAAATTCTCCAAAAAAAATTGCCCCAAAATTCCTAAAAAATTCCTAAGAAATTCCTAAAAACTTCCTAAAAAAAATCCCAAAAAGTTCCTAAAAAATTCCCCAAAAATTCCTAAAAAAATTCCCCAAAAATTCCTAAAAAAAAATTCCAAATAATTCTCAAAAAAAAATTCCCCCCAAAATTGCTAAGAAATTCCTAAATATTCCTCAAAAATTCCAAAAAAAATTCCTCAAAAATTCCCCAAAAATTCCTAAAAAAAATTCCTAAGGAATTTCTAAAAAAATTCCTAAAAAATTCCCCAAAAAAATTCCCCCAAAAATTTGTAAAAATTCCCAAAAAAATTCCCAAGAAGTTCCTAAAAAATTCCCAAAACATTCCCCAAAAATTCCTAAAAAAAATTCCAAAAAATTCTCCAAAAAAAATCGCCCCAAAATTCCTAAAAAAATTCCTAAGAAATTCCTAGAAACTTCCTAAAAAAAATCCCAAAAAGTTCCTAAAAAATTCCCAAAAATTTCCTAAAAAAAATTCTCCAAAAATTCTTCAAAAAAATCCAAATAATTCTCAAAAAAAAATTCCTAAGAAATTCCTAAAACATTCCTATAAAATTCCAAAAAAATTCCTCAAAAATTCCCCAAAAATTTCTAAAAAAAATTCCTAAGGAATTTCTAAAAAATTCCCCCCCAAAAATTCCCCAAAAAATTCCTAAAAAATCCCCAAGAAGTTCCTAAAAAATTCCCCAAAAATTTCCTAAAAAAAATTCCAAAAAATTCTCAAAAAAATTTCCCCAAAAATTCCTAAGAAATTCCTATAAAATTCCCAAAGATTCCTAAAAAATTCCCAAAAAATTCCCCAAAAATTCCCCAAAAATTCCCCAAAAATTCCCCAAAAAATCCCCAAAAAATCCCTAAAAAATTCCCAAAAAATTCCCCAAAAAAATCCCAAAAAATTCCCCAAAAAAATTCCCCAAAGATTCCCCCCAGATCCCGTCCCCACTCACGGCGGGCGCTGGCGGAGCCGCCGCTGTCCCGCAGCTGTCGCCGCTGTCGCTGGCGGTGACCTCGTCGTCCGATGGCGACCCCGCCGATCCCAACGATGATCCCGATGATCCCAACGCCGATCCCACCGATCCCAGCGCCGATCCCGCCGATCCCAGCGCCGATCCCGCCGATCCCAGCGCCGATCCCGCCGGTCCCCGGCTCCGCATCGTGCAGCCTGCGCTTGGTGCCGGCGCGCGGGAGCGCGGCCATGGGGGGCCGGGGCGCATGGAGAGCCCTGCGGAGCACCGGGGTGGATTCCCGGGATTTCCAACCCTCCCAGCCCGGGGAGATCCCGCAGAGATCCCAAAGGAGCTCCCGGCCCCACCCCGGTGTCCTGCGGGAGGGATCTCCACGGAAATAACGTTAATTAACGTTATCCGGGAATTTTTGGGAACGCTCCACCCCCTCCCCCCCTCCATCCCGACTTTTCCCTTGGGGGCCGATCCAGGATGGAATTCACCCAAACCCAAAGGAAATCCCCTTTTTTTACGGAAAGGATTCGCTCCTGGAAAAACCTGACCCCCCCCCAAAATTCCCTACACTTTGGAAAGGCCCTGGGACGCTCCAAGAATTCCCAGTCCAGGTGGGATCGGGGACGAGCCCCTCGGGGACTTTCCCCGCCCACCCCCCTTGATCCCCAAATGCTCCAAAAATCCCCAATATCCGACGGGAATATCCGGGATTTTGGGGCAATTTGTGGGTTTCAGGTCGGGCCAAGGGATTTTGGGACTGGATTCCCACGGGGAAGCTCCTTGGATGGATTTGGGATCCCCCCTGGATGCAGCGGGATCGGGGCCGGGAGGCACCGACGGATCCGGACCCAGCCCGGGATCTGCTCCGGGTCCCTCGGGACGGGAATGTCGGGGCCCTGCTCCCAAAAGGGCGGGATGGGAATTCCCAGCCCTCGGATTCCGGCTGAAATCCGGCTTTTGGGGGAGTTTGTTTGGGAGGGAAGAGCTGAATCCCGGTGGGGAAGGGGGGAAAAGCAGGAGGGAAGGACCTGCTCCCGATCCCAATCCCAGGGGAAGCGGAGGCAGAAACCCCCTCA